>NC_056735.1:365477735-365482735 GCF_019279795.1 Protopterus annectens
TAAATATAAATGTTGCTGAACCATTAATGTGTTATCACCCATACATACACACACACATATGCATGCACAACCAAACACACACTCGCATGCCCACACACACTCAACGCCCACATCCATACCTACACACACTCAATGCCCACACCCATACCCGCACACACACACTCAACGCCCACACCCATACCGATACACACACTCAATGCCCACACCCATACCCATACACACACTCAACGCCCACACCCATACCCACACACACACTCAACGCTCACACCCATACCTACACACACACTCTGCTCTCAAGGTAAGTTTCTTGAACACATATTAGCTTGGTTAAGATTGGTGACCTGATCATACTCAATAATAATAATAATAATAATAATAATAATAATAATAATAATCATCATAATAATAATCTATGTAAAAAAGTATTTCTGGTTTGGGGCCTTTGTCCTGTTTATTTTTTGCCTTTATCTCATTTTATTTGAGAAATTAAATGTCATGTTCTTCTTTTTTCATTTATTTAACATTTTATAGTAAAAACATTTCTCATATCATAATGCAAATTTTTCGTATGAAATTCATATGATAGCTTCCAGAACATGTCTTTGCAAGGCTCCATTATGCCCTTAAAACACTGTAAATTCCTCTACATGTAATTTGTGCCACATATTCGCTTATATTCTTTGTTTTGTGTCTTTATCCCCTATGGTTCTGATTTAGGAAAATTTCCTGTGCCAATGGCTTAGTGAATGATACAAATAGCAAAGGATGCAAAGGTCATTATAATTTATATTGTAGATTACTGCCCACATGCCTCTTAGCTTTAATGTGCTCTACTGACGTCTTACAAATGTTTGTAACAGAGCAATGCTTTATTACTAACACCACTCTAATATGAAGTCCAGAAAAGCCTAGAATTTTAACGTCTTCTTAAAGAATGCTATACTTTAAGTTACACAAGAAAACCTTCTTCTGATGTTTAGACCACAGTGGTCTTCCAAAGTTCTAAATTCATTTTGAATAATGAAGCTTATGCATTCTGTGAAAACCCACATCCATTTAAGACAACAATTAAGGAAAGCCGCAGCCCTATACCAAATATTTTCCCTTGCATTTAACTTTAGTAGTACTGCTGATGCCTGATTAATAAAAAAAAAATCAGTACTACTAATTGTACCTTAGAAAACATCCTGTGTGTAACTACATTATCACTGTGAATATCACAATTGCTAACGAGTTTGAAATTATACTTGAACTGGGATTAACTGAAAGGAAGAGATTCCCTTTTCTGTGGGTACAATGCCATCAGAGTTGATTATATTAAAAATAAGAGGTGCGGGAAGTTGATTATATTAAAAATAAGAGGTGTGGGGGTGAAGTCATCTTCATGCAGGGTGAACATGAATTTGAATTCTGCTTCAAATTCATTTTTCGACTTCAAGCAGAATCTTAAAACTGAAATCATGTCATTCATAGCCGTATCATAGAACCATTCCCGACTGATCCTTCTGCAATAGAACACATTTCACATGTGGTACTACTTCTGGTATGATTTAAGAACTGGATCTAAAACAATGGTACAGCATTGTGGAAGTTGCTGAAATTGGCATATATGCTATGCTGTTGATATTAGTATGGAATATAACAAGCAGCATAAATAGCATGATGGTGACCACAGTCCACTGACAAAGACATACCATATAGCAAAAAAGCCTATAAAAATGAATCAGCAACCTTACAAAAAATGCATAGACAAGGAAGATAAATGAACACAGAAATGAATCTAAAGGCAACAATACAGGATCAAGTAATTATTAGACACATCTGTAAATAAAACAAGACAATGCAAGAAACAGTTATTCAGCAATGAAAATATACAAAAGACCATGCATGATAGGTAACTCCCACCACATACAAAAGACGATTTGCATGCAGAAACATATCCACAATGCATGCATGTGCTGTCATTGGTAAACTCTGAACACGCATCTGGATAGAATGAAGCACTTAAGTTGAATCTACTTGAAGACTTGTGGAATGTGTATGTACTTGCATGACTCTTGCAGTATGATGCACATGCCTAACCAATGGCCAATCAGGGAAAGCAGCCAGTGTAATGCTATCTGATCTATTTGGTGATAGACATACAGGTTGTTAACATGTGTCAGAGCAGTGAAATGTGAACTACCATGTCTAACAGGTGTGTGCATTGGTATACATCAAATCACAACCATTATGCATCGGTGCAGGCCCACACACAGATGGTGGGTCACTCAGATGTTGAAGTGCAGTGACACCAACAGGAACTTGACAGTCAACATATAGATGTAGTGAAGTATGTCACAAGTGGGCCATGTCGGTGTTGCAGAAAGCAAAATATTGCCCATAGAAAGTATACAGAGGTGTAATGTAGATGCCACATGTCATGTAGGGAGAGTAACCACACATATTGTGGAGTGTAACATGCACAACTCTTATATCATGGCCAATGTGTGGCCAAGGGACTGGAGCACTGTTGGCCAACATGCGTAATGTCACTGCAGTATGTAATGTCAATGACAGTGGTACAGAAGACAGCTGTGCATCATATGCACAAGCAGATGTAGGCAGTATGTCAATGTGTTAAGCAGTAATAACAATATGATGCTGCCACTGGACTTGCACAGCAATAACACTGCTTATTCTGACTGCCAGTGCACATACAACACATATAAGCAGTACACTGTCCAGGAACTATATCAGCAGTATGGCATAATGTGGGAATATAAAGATTCACTCACAATGTGACATCTATAGGAATGTCACAGAACTGCATGCCAGTATAGGTACACAAATATAATGCTGTCACATAAAAGCAATGTGAATAGGACTGGATCAGCAGGACTGTACATGTCAATACATAGGCATGGCAATGGAGTGATGTATGGGGAGCATGTGTGGCCACAGGAAGGTTATACCATGTTGCCTGTAAGACAGCCACTGTATAGTAAGAGGTATTATGACCACCATGAACTGCGATATTAGAAACGTGTCTCAAATGTGAAGACATGCTGCATAAAGACACATGCATATGCATTACAGTGTGTTATCACAGTCACATATTACTTCTAAGGTGGGCACATGCATGTATACACACACACATGCATGAGCACGAGCATGGACACAGACATGTATTAGTGCCTGTACTACATAAAGACAGAATGCATAAAAGCATAGAAAGTGTTTTTTCTACTTATCCATGACATCCATTTTATACCAACTGAGGTAAATGCTACAGTGTATTCCATAGTGGGTATACCAGCACCTGACAACACATATGGCCATAGCAAAGTGCACTATAAGGCCTGCATGCATACATTGGATCACATATGATACTGTGCTGAGAACACCTGGGAGACATGCAAATACAGCAGTTTTGTGACATTTCTATAGCTATCACATTGTGCGTGAATCTACATATTCCCAAATTATGCATAGTGCTGCTATAGTTCCTGCACACTGTACTGCTTATGTGTGTTACATCTGTACTGGCAACTAAAATAAGCAGTGTGACTGCTGTGCAAGTCCAGTGGCAGCATGATATTGTTATCACTGCTTAGAAACTTTCAGCCTGTACTGGCAGTGTGTAGGGGTGTACTACAGGAATGCAGTGGTTCACATACTGACAATACATGTCACACAGGCACACATCCTCATGTGTGTACACCAGTAGAAGGGACCCTGATGATTGCACCATACAGTCATATGGCTGCACAGTAAGCTAATATTGATGGGAAGATGGTGTGCTACAAAACCTTACTCTGCAGCCAGTGGTGGCGGATATGTTTCAGCAGACCTGTCACTGGTGATGGTGTCTTCTGAAAGGCAAAATACCTGTATCATACCATGCATCAAGCAATGGATTAACATAACCAATGTATTGTGTGCAGGGTATACACATATATAGAACTGAATTACTATTACACAGCAGAACCCTCAGCATACAAACATACCTAGTCCTTTATAAGCAAGAATGAAAGCACACACAAAACATATTAACATAAGGTAGACTCACAGTGTGCCGTGTGTGTGTGTGAGACAGCTATTACATTTGTGTGGAGTAAAATGTATTTATCATACCGTGTCACACTGGGCACACAGAGCTTACACACGTTCATGGGACATCATCATGAACACTTACTATGATCAATACAGTAATGCACTGCTAGCTAACACAGATAACATGACTCACCAGTTTATTGCATCAGAGCATGGGTAATATAAAATTCCAGCACTATACCTACATACCTATCATCAAATACATCCCAGCATGAAATCACTAGCATATATGGCCTGTGCATATCCCACATGAATACAATCAGTGCAGTTTCAACAGAGTCAGTGAGATAGGTGTACCATGGGGAATGAATACTAGCAATGTTTTGTTGGATGCCTAGCAGGCAATCATTTCACTGCACTACCCCATGAGATTACATATACTGGGGGACACACTCAGTACCCAACTTCACCCTTTCTTATCTTATTAGCAGTAAACATCTGTTTTCACCATGTAAAATAACAGGCTCATATTGGACTACAATTGTAGTGATAGCCACCTGGTGCAAGACCCCAGAGAAAAGGACATTCTAAAAGAAGTATGTTGACAATATATTTAGACAGAAATGTATTATTGTTACAAAAGCTCATAGGCATCAACACCATATCAGGAGTATCACATATGCAGCAACACAACAGTACGTACAGGTATATGATTGCAGGGTACTAACGTCTACTATGGTGACTAGGACCAATGTCTGTGATGAGGCCAGGAGGCATTTCTGCATAATGCCAACCCACACAATGCTTCATTAGTACAATTCCTGTGGTTGTACAGTGACAGTGCATCTTGTGTAACATGCAACTTAGACAGGGTACTAACTGTACTGGCTTCTTCATTAGACCATGTGTATAACATATGAAAAGCATCTGAGACATATGAATATTACATGCTGCCTACAAATGTT
>NC_056735.1:365487735-365518257 GCF_019279795.1 Protopterus annectens
CTTCCCACAATATTTACTTCCCTGAACCCCTGTCTAGCAGGGTGACTGATGTGATCCCTGGGGTGAATTTCCTATCTCCCATCCAATCAAGGTTCCTTTTGAAGAGGGCCAAGGAGGCGCTCTGCTTGACATGTATGGGCAGTCTATTCTAGAGTATGGGGAGTCTCTGGGTCAGGAACCTATCCCTCCAGCATGTTTTGTTCATTGTGATGACAAGATTGAGATCTCTGGAGCATGTGGCTCTGAGTGATTGGGATTTCTTTAAGTGGAGCATGTCCAACAGCCCAGGGTTTGACATGACCTTGTATGTTAAGCAGAGATCACCTCTGAGTAGACGACATACCACAGAGTATAGCTGGAGTTGTTTTAGATGGTCAGCATGCAGCATCTGCTTTAAGATTGTGATTCTTTTAGTGAGGTATTTCTGCGGCCTCTCCAGCTGTTTCAGATGTCTTGTGAGGTACATATTAAACGGGGCACGGCACTGTACTCTATAATGGGTCTAATGAGGGATGAGTACAGTGGGACCATGACCTCCTTTTCTCTGGATGAAAAGCCCTTAGTGATGAGGTGTGCCACATAGAAGGATTTCCTGACTGTTGTGGCGTGGTTATCGAAGGTGAGACCACTGTACACCTGTGTCCCTAAGTCTCTCATCACACTTTCAGTGTTTAGTGTACTGCCACTTATGTAGTAATTAATGGGTACATGTTTTTTCCCAAAGGGGATAACTATACATTTCTTGGCATTAAGCTTGAGCCCATGGCTCTGGCACCAAGCATCTGTTTCTGTAAGGCCCTTTTGTAGAATATCCACATAATTTGGGGATTCAATAATGGCTTCCAGTTTGCAGTCATCTGTGAACTTTGCTAGCCAGAGTCCCTTAGTGTTGGCCTGTACTTCAGAGAAGTAGATGCCAAACAAGAGCGGTCCCAGGACTGAACCCTGAGGTACCCTACTTGTCACATGTCTGGAGCTGGATTTGGAGTCGGCTACTTTTACAGTTTGGGTTCTGTCAGTAAGCCAGTTGGCAACCCATTGAGTGACGTAGGGATTTATGGCCAGCTTAGTAAGTTTATCTATGATTCCTGCTGTTACATTTCAGTGGTACAGCAAGATGTTTGTGTTGCTTCACAAGGTGTACACGTACTTCTTTAGGTATCATGCAGGCACCTAACCATATTCCCAAACTTAACCATATTCCCAAACATCTTACCTTTTACTCTATCAACATTCCCAGCATTCTTAACAAGGTAACTGAATTCCATTCATGGATAGCTCAATACTCCCCCAACATAGTTACTTTCTCTGAAACATAGCTCAAACCACATAACACTGACAATGAATTTCTCCCCCCTGGATACAACATCCTATACCTTAATAGAACACATAAAAAAGGAGGAGGCATTATCATTTTATACTCAGACCTCCTGACCTTATCCTCCCTAACCAACCCCCCCCTCTTTTCACCCCGCTGAACTCACTATTGCCAATTCCAAACTTAATGACCATAAAACCCTTACTATAGCTGCCATCTACATACCCCCTGGAGAGAATACACCCTTATTAGAACAGATTCTCCACTGGATGTCTGACAATATACATAATGAAATTGAAATACTAGGAGATGTTAACATCAATTGGCTACCCCATCTCTATCTCCCCTACCACCAGCATAAACCTTTATGGCTACATCCAGCTTATCTCTTCACCCAAGTTTCATTATAAACCCACAAATACCAGTTCTATCCTTGACTTGATTCTTGTCTCTAACCTTAACGTCTGTTACCACCCTGAATCCCTACCAGACTGCTTTAGTGGCCACTCCCCATTATATGTCCAAAGATTCTCCCCCACCTCTCTAGACCTCATAAGTTTAAAGAATGCCGAAGGCTAACTAACTTCAACCCTGATGCATTCAATAGCTCTCTCACTGCTAGAGACTGGTCCTTCCTCTCATTCCTACCTCTACATGAAGCTGTTCTACAATTCAGCTCCATCTTCCTAAGCACACTGAACCCTCTTTCCCTTCCCAGAACTGTTAGAGTCAAATCTCAGTGTTCTCTGTGGCTCACCAACTCTACTCGGTCTCTTATCCAAAACAGAGATTCTGCCAGGAAAATCTGGGCAAAGGGCAATTGTCTTACACACTACCAAAAATATAGGAAACACTGCAATCTGACCAAAAAACACATAAACATTGATAAAAAGAACTTCTACCACACCCACAAACTACAGAACTCAGAAACCCTCCAAAATTTTCATTATAAACCCACAAATACCAGTTCTATCCTTGATACTGTAATGGAAATGTGCTAAATTATTTTATTGTATTTTATTTACCATATCCCATCTCAATCTTGATCAACAGAGCTATATCTGAAGCTACTGTACCCACTATATGGAAAATCTCCCATGTCATACCTCTCCATAAAGGAGGCAGTTCCACTTAGCTGTCAAACTTTAGACCCATAGCTATTCTGTCACCTCTAGCTAAAATTATGGAGAAGTGTGTACACATACAGCTCATGCACTACTTCACACAGAACAAGCTGTTGTCCAACTTTCAGCATGGCTTTAAGCCACACCACAGTACTACTTCTGCCCTCCTTTCTTTCTCTAACATCATTCACCACAACTGCAATAATAACAAACTATCCTCAGCACTCTTTCTAGATCTATCCAAGACTTTTGACATGGTTGACCAAAGAATGCTTATAAATACCTTGAAGGCCTTCTCCTTAAACAACCATGCACTCAAATGGCTTCTATCCTACCTGCAAGGCAGGCAACAAGCAGTCCTGTGGCAGGACAAGCTATCATCTTGCCTACCCATCACATTAGGAGTCCTCCATGACTCAATACTAGGACCCCTTCTTTTCTCCATCTTTATCAACAACCTTTATTCAGTCATCCCAGATGCTACCTGCATTCAATATGCGGATGACTCCACCTTGATTTGTTTTGACACCTCACCAGCTACTTTATTCACATTAACCCAAAATACCTTCAATACAGTAGAAAAATGGCTCTGCAATCAACATCTAATCCTAAACCCCAACAAAACTAAGCTGCTCCTCTTCTCCCCCACACGCAGGACCCCCCCTGCCATCCTTCAACATAACCGCTAACAATGGCACTATCATCTCCCCAGAAGCCCAAACTAAACTACTGGGTGTCATAGTTGATAGTTTGATTGATCTGCACATCAAACTTCAGGTTATCAAAACCATTAATAAAAAAAATTGGCTCTCTTTACAGAATCAAACCTTTCCTTACCCCACTTGCTAGAACTACAATTGCCCATTCCCATCTACTATCAACTATTCTCTACGCCTCACCTCTAGTCTCCAACTTAAACAAAACAAATATTAATAAACTATCATCCTGCTATAACCACATTGCCAGATTTGCTTCTGGCACAACCTACAGGACACACCACTGTCACAACCTAAATCGCCTCGGATGGCTTCAACTGCCTAGCCTACTGCAGTACAACCAGCTAACAGTGGCACATAAAGTCCTTTACCAACCAGAAAATACAACTGCACTAAAAAATATTATCAGTCCCTACACCAACACCCGGCCACTGCGATCATCCACGAGATTCCTAGTTCAAACATACAAATCCAAGTATCAACTAGGGACTCTCTGTTTGCCAACTCTGTTCGAAAAACATGGAACAGACTCCCAGATGACTTGATGCAAGAACCCTCACTAACTTGATTCAAAAACAAACTCAAGAAATACTTCAGAACTCGGACTAGTGAACTCTCTATTACTTAGGTGCCTTACCTTCACCTACTTCTAACTTTTTTCTACCACACCTTTTCAGGAAGGGTCAGTCGTATAACTGCTGCTCAATGTGTCTTAAACCTGAATGTAATGTTATGTATATATAACTTTGAAAATAATGTTATGTTTTGTAAAGTGTTTTATAATAACTTAGTACTATATATGCTAAATGCTGGTATTGCTTATGACTGTAATCTGCTTGAAACTAGCATTTACTAAATGTTCAATGTGTATTTCTTGGAAATGTGTATTATTATCTTGGAGCTTTTCTCCCTAGGCCTCCACTGAAAATGGACATATATCCAGTCGGACTATCCCGGTCAACAAATGTAAGATAAAAATAATAAATAAATAATAAATACTTTAATCATGCAATTTTCTTGCTTAGTTGTAATGTGGAGCTTTTCTCCCCAGGCCTTCTCTGAAAAAGGGAAATAGTTCAGTCGGACTATCCTAGTCATCAAATGTCAAATAAATAAATAAATAAATAAATCTTTTGTTGCTTCCTTCACAGGTCATCAATTTGCAGCTGACATTTATTCATCCTTATAAGAGGCCCATAAAACTGAAAGAAAAGATTTTTGATTTTACAAATAAAACTGAAGGTATCTGGAAGAATTTTATGATGACAGTATGAAGACAAATAATGTCACTGGTTAGGAGCAATAGTTGTGAACATCTAACCTTAACATGTGGTTTAATCACTAATGTTGAGCTGTTTGCTGGACTGAGTTTTTAATCCAAGTACAAAATAATGTTAAAATAGTATTTATTTTATGCTACCTAGAAAATATCCACCAGGCTCAGAAGTTTGACCTGTGAGAATTGGTCTGTGTGACTCAAACTCTTGATTACAGGACAACTGCAGCTCAGGGCCTTAACCTTCTATATGAGAAACGTTTTCAAAATGTACCAGGTGATGCCTACAGTTATCTACCAAAGGTTAATAAAAAACAGTTCAGACATTTATTTATGTGCAGACTGACAAAATAACAAATTGCCAAAGCATTTAGTACTATAAGACTAAACTAGACTTTATGGTAGACTAATTCAGCCAATCTATGTGTGCAGCTATAAATGTACCACAATACTCCCTCTTCCCTATATTTTACTTAGTGTTTACTTTAATAGTACAACAGATAAGCCGATGAGTGTTTCCAACATTAATTGAGATGACTCATTTTTATTTCTATCATTCAGTCACATAAATGCACTTTTGCTAAATGTCCCTCTCACGAGATAATATCAAAGTCCAAACTTCACTTGTTATCCTATCAGTATATGTCTTAGCTAATACTTCTGCTTTTTTACTCCAAAGTTTTGTTTGCATTCATCCTACACCCACTTCACTTGTATTCTGTGACAAAAAGGGCACATTAACAATTTATGCATATATAAATAAAATATGAGCTGTATTTTTGTATTCTTTTTAAAATGATGTTTATCTCTACATGACAGTTATAACTGACAAATGTCTTTTATGGTTCCAAAGCATTGTTACATTGAGTGCTTGCATTTGTAAAAGCATGGTTACGTGAAAAATAGGTTGGCCCTAATGTTGTCAAGGGTAAATAAAGTTTGAAGCTTGAAGCTCAAGCAACTGGTTATCTTTAGAAAAATGCCTATGATTACATTACTTTTGACCTTTTATTTGCAAATCCTAAAGCTAAAGATGAGGAAGGAGTCCAGATGAGCATTCCGAAACCTTGGAGAAAGCGTATGACAAAGCTGATTTGGGCAGTCCTGCAATGTACTGAAGTCCTAGGAACACTGATAGAATTAGTGCAGACTATGTACAAGGACCCAGTGGCAGAAGTACTAACAGTATTCATATTTGCAGAGGAGTTCCCAATGGGGTTGGGTATGCATCACGGCTCACCTCTGAGCTCACTGTTATTTATACTGGTGATGGACTACATTAGCAAACTGGTGGGAGGGGACAGATCAACAAAGCTGATGTACACAGACGGTATGGCATTACAAGCAGACTGTGAATAAGAAGTTCAACAAATGATTGGGATATGAATACAAAACTGAAGGCACATTGAAGGAAACTGAGTACAGGCAAGACAGTTGTCATAGCAGCAAATGGAGAAATCAGAAGAAGCAGAAAATTGAGACGGAAGGGAAGATAGCAGAACAGGATAAGAGTTTCAAGTATCTAGGAGGAGTGGTTGAGGAGAAGACAAGTCTGAATGGGGAGGTCAAAGCTAGAATCAGAGAGGGCTGCAGCCAAGTGGAACAGAGTGTGAGGGGTAGGGCGTGACAGAATAATGTCAAATAAGCTGAAAAGTAAGGTGCCCAAACCCACATTAAGACCAACACTTCTTTATGGTACAGAAACCTGGGCAGTGGAGGATTAGCAGTTGAGGAAGGTGGAAGTGACAGAGTTGAAGTGACTTAGATGGTGGTTGGATGCACACTATGGGGCACATGAATAAAATGATGGCATCATTGCAGAACTCAAAGTAGCTTCAGTTGCAAAAAAGGTCAAAACAAACACATTACAGTGTTTCAGACACATGTGCAAGGGAAACAGAAGTCAATTTGGTGAAGAGGTTTTGGGAAAAACAGGGAAGAGGAAATGAGGACATCCAGCAAAGAGAGGGATAGATTTTGTGAGAGAAGGCCAGTAACACTCAGGCATGACTCTCAAAGAAGGAAGGACACCGGTATTGAATCAAAAGAGGTTGCAATAGTTCACATGACACTCTGAACCCATGTCGAAAAATGGGGAGGGGGGTAGTGATGATGTTCATTATTAAGGGTATGTGGTGAAGACATTTGGAATGTAGGGGGGTACTGTGTCTGAGATAACATAACAGGTTATGGAGATGGAAGTGCTGTTTTTGCTCATACTACATTCCAGGAATCATTGCCTTTTCTTGGCACTCCCTGACAGATATTTGCTTTGTCAGCTTCCAGCAAATGTGTTATCTACTACCTTAAGACCCCACCTTTGGTAAGCTAAACAGCATTATTGTAGCCCCCATGAGGTTTGCACACACTGAGCTGAATTTTAAGCTACACCACTTTGACCTCGCCATTTAGTGCATATGTGTGTGCACGCATGGGTGCATGACTTTGGGTATATCTAACAGATATGTGTACTGATTTATATGTTCATAGGAGGTTACTAGGCTAATGACCCAGAGATTCCTCCCAATTTCTACAGTTCTCCATTATGATTTTAACAGCAAATGATCCTTTGTTCCATATCAACATCATCATCAGCCCCCTTTTTTCCGATTTTCTACATGGGGTCAGGGTATCGTGTTAACTGTCGCCAACTCTCTCGATTCAGTGCCACACTCCTGCCTTCTTCAACACTCATGCCTGACTGTCGCAGATCTTCTTTCACACAATCCATCCACCTCTTTGCAGCTTGTCCTCACTTCCTCTTACCTTCTTCCTGTCCATCCCAAATCATCTTCTGCTTTTCTACACATGTGCCCAAACCACCGTAATCTGTTCTCTTTGATCTTTCCTGCAATTGGAGCTACTTTGGCTTCTGCTCATTTCTTCATCTATCCCACAGTGTGCATCCTACCACCTTTCTCAGGCACTTCATTTCCATCACCTCTAGCTTCTTCACCTGTTCTGTCTTTACTGCCCAGGTTTTTGTACCATACAGTAGTACTGGTCGCACCACCGTCTTGTACACCTTACTTTTTAGCTTCTTTGGCATTCTTCTGTCAGACTAAACCTGACACTCTATGCCAGTTGGCTGCAGCCCCTCCGATTCTATCTTTGACCTCTTCGTTCAGACTACCCTTCTCGTCAACTATCCCTCCCAGATACTTGAAGCTGTTCACCTTTTCCACTATCCTCCCTTCTATCTGTATTCTCATCCTCTTCTGATTTCCCCAATTTGCTGCCATTACCACCGTCTTATCTGTGCTTAGTTTCATCCCGTGTGTCTTCAGATTTGCATTCCATGCTCCTATCCTTTGCTTAAGTTCTAGCTCAGAGTCTGCCTGTACTGCCACATTGTCTACATACAGCAGCTTTGTTGATCCGTCCCCTCCACCCTATTTGCTAATGTAGTCCATCAGCAGTATGAACGGCAGTGGGTTCAGAGCTGAATCCTGATGTATGCCCACTCCCACTAGGAACCCCTCTGTGAGCCCGAACACTGTTCGTACTTGAGTCATTGGGTCCTTGCACAAAGCCTGCACTAATTCTACCAATGTTTCTGGAACTTCAAACCACTGCAGTACTGCCCAGATCAGCTTTCTTGGGACCTTGTCATATGCTTTCTCCAAGTCTAGGAATGCCAAGTTGGACTCTCTCCTCATCTCTAGCTTCATCTCAAGTATCTGTCTCAATGCAAACATCGGGTCAGTTGTGCTGCATCCTGATCTGAATCCAAACTGCTCACCTCCCATCTTACATTCTATTACTCTGCATATCCATTTATCAATCACCCTCTCCAGAACTTTCATGCAATGTGATAGGAGTTTGATGCCTCTGTACTGCCCACACTGGCATGATTATGCTTATTCTCCAGTCATCTGGGATACACCTTTCTCTCCACACTACTATTAGTACCCTCAGGAGCCATTTCTCCCCATCTCACCCAAACATCTTTATCATATCTGCTGTGACCTCATCTGAGCCTGTTGATTTCCCGGACTTCATCTTCCTCAGTGCTGTTCTTACTTCTTCTAGGGTGGGCTCCTCTTGTTCTCTCACTGTAGGCTGTTTCTGGGGTGATGCAGCTTCTGTGGGGTTTTCTTCATTCAAAAGCTGCTGGAAATACTCCTTCCATTTACCTTTGATGTCTTCTGGACTGGTGAGCAGGTTGTTGCTGGCATCCCTTATGAAGGGTGTCTGACTATCTTCTTTATCTTTCTGTCTTTGCCTTGCAACCTGATATAGTTTCTTTGTGCCCCTTACTGAGTCACTCTCCAGAAGTTGGCCCAGTGCCTCCGATGCCCTATTCTTTGCAACTTCTTTCTTAGCTTCTTTGTTAGCCAGCCAGTAGTCCTTCCTAGCCTGGTCAGTCTTTTCTGTCTCCCACTTCTTCCTGCACTCCTTCTTTCGATGACTTCCTGGACTTCTGCATTCCACCACCAGCTTTCCTTATGCACATTTCCATACCTGGGCTCAGCCACATATCTTTTCTGCAGTCCTAACACATGCTATTTTTAGGTGCTGCCATTCTTCTTCAACTCCACCTATTTCCTCCTCTTCTTGGGGTACTAGAGCCCTGAGTAATTCCTTAAACTGTTGTACTTTCTCTCCTCCCAACTTCCATGTCTTCAGCCTGGTCTCTGTTGACCTTAGAGCCTTCTCTGACCACTGCTTGCAGCCGATTGTGGCAACTAGTGATTTATGCTGTGGGCCAACTGTTTCACTGGGGATGACTTTGCAATCATGGATTCTACCCTGGTGCATTTTCCTTACTAGGAGGAAGTCTACCTGAGTTGCATGTTGACTACTCTTGTATGTGATCTTTTGACTGTCTCTCTTTCTGAACCATGTGTTGGCTAATATCAAGCCATTTGCCAGACAGAAGTCTAGAATGGCTTCTCCTTCTTTATTCTTATTGCACCAGCCACATGGGCCCAGACAGTCCTCATAGCCTCTTCTGTCTATCCAGATATGTGCATTCAAGTCACCCTTCATCAACACCAATTCATATTGTCCTGCTTTATCTAGTACGTCCTGCAACAGCTGTCTAAATGCACTCTTTTCTTCACTATCACAACCCTGCTGTGGGGTATAGGCTGAGATTATGAATACTGCCCTATCATTACACTGGAGTCTGACTGCCATGAGTCTGTCATTAATTCTGATATCCCTTACTGCCTTCTGAAGCCTCTCTCTCACCAAAATTCCTACGCCATTTCTAGCTTGCCCTCCACCTGAGTAGTAGACTCTGGATCCGAAGCCAAGTGGCTTTGCTGCACTGCCCTTCCATCTCATCTTTTGGATACATAGGCTGTCCAGCCTCCTCCGTATCATTATGTCATCCACTTCCAAGCTGCGTCCTGTCAGTGAACCTACATTAAGCATACCAATTCTCAGCAGGTTTTACATCCAACTTTCACTCAACAGAGTTATCTCAGGTAACCCAGGCTGGGCAATTGGACACACAGCCAGCCAGTAGCTTATTGCCCCAGGGCTGCTGGACTTTATAGCAGGCAAACACTGGCCAATAGGGGCACATATACCCCTCCCACCATTAGCACGGGTCTCTGGCATGGGTCAGAGTAGGCTGGGTCCTCAACCCGCTTATCACCAGAAACTATCCATGCCCATTTTTGGCAACATTAGTCAATATGATCGAATCACCTAGAGCCATATTTTACACCGTTGAGTGGCTAGACCTGCCATGGTGCACAGTCTGTGAGCCATGTTCTCCTATCTTGAGGATACTGCGCACCACAGTAGATGCCCAAATCGGTTGGTCTGTCCAACTCTTCACCTATAGGGCACCATATAGATTCTGTGCTGCTGCCCACAGCTCCATTCATTGGTGAGTTTGAGATGGAAGCACTCAGCATGTTTTTCGGACATGGGAGAAACCCCACGGAGACACAGGGAGAAAATGCAAACTCCAAACAGGCATTGGTCGGAGGTCAGGATCAAACCTTGTACTTTGTGCATGGGAGGCAAAGACCTTAACCACTAAGCCATCTGGTCTCTTTTTTCTAAACGCCTTTCTTTTATTACCCTTTTATTCTATTTCCAAGATTGAGATTTCCGTATTCTATCAGTGTAGTACCTCGCAGGATGTGCACTAGCAAATACCGCACCAAACATGCCTCCAGCCTGGCAGAGGCAGCAGCAGCATGAATATTCAATAGTGTGCAGAATGCAATGTAATTAATATTCATCATCTGTGTCAAAACCAGCCCAATGTTTTATTACGAACATAAATGAAAAAAATATGTAGACATTCAGTACCAAAAAAAAAAAAAAGAACCAAAACCTGCATAACTGTTTAATTACTGACAAACCAATGTTTTATTATGGACATAAAAAAGAAAAATATGTAGACGTTCAGTATTAAAAAAAAAAAAACACGGCTGCTGGTATTGGTGAAGAATCATTCTTAGATTCATTCTTAGATTACACAATGCTTGTATTATGAGAACGACCAGCACAGCCAGGGATATCAATAATCATTTCCCGTTTGATCTCAGTAAGTGTAAACAGCATACATATTATCATTAAAAAAATCTACACAATTAATACAGAAGGGACGTTGATGGTACTTTTTCACAATCCGCCAAACTATCTTAGTTCACTGAAAGCTTATAACTTACTCCTGTCCTGCTGACAATGGCGTGTTACCATCAGTCATGCCAGCTGTTTCACGGTTTCTCTTGCTGTTTTTACGTCACTTGGTGAAAGTTGTAACTAATTGTTTATATATGCAATAGTCAGAAATGAAAGTAGAAGCACTACTACCTAAATACGCTTGCTTGTCAGATGCTATAGCTGGATGTCAAGCTATGCACATAAACACTAGGTGATAATGGAGAAAATTGGAATGCAATAGTATGTTTGCATTCAGCCCCACAAGGGGGTTCCGGGTGGGCTCGCCCCCCCCCCCCCGAAAAAAGAATAAAGTAATAATTTCTACGAGTCTGGAGTTCATTGAGTGCATGAATATTAAGCAGTTTTACATGACTTTACATGAGAATTAGCATGCCTGCCAGTCATCGGACATTTCCATATCCATTTTCCCTGTCAATCACTACCAACACACCCATACCTCATAAAACTAAGCATGAGGTACTTCTCTAATATTATGCCGAGTTTTCTTCTAAATGACTATAAACTCTTGTCAGCATCAATTCCAGTGTGTAGTTTATACGTTGTTGGAAGGCAAGCTATTGGTATATAGTTTTTTGGATAGCTTCAAGGTTCATTCTTAAGTAGGAGTATTATTTTTCCTGTTAACCAGGCTGATGTCTGTTCAGGGTGCTCATATAAATAGTTCTTATTCATGGCTAAATCTTCATGTAAAAATACTTTTAGCCAGAAGTTGGGTACTGCATTTTGGCCTGGGGTTTTCCAGTTAGGTGCTCTTCTTAACTTTGTTTCAGTCTCACTGGCCGTTACTTCATCCCATTTCATATCTTGTACATTTGAAGTTCTTATTCTTTCTTTTACTTCTTCTACCTATTTAGCATCTTTGTTATGTTCCACAGGATCTTCATAAATATTTCTTGAAAATGCATCTATTACTTCTTTTTCGGTGGTGTTTCAATTCCTTTTACATGTTACCCAAACTTCTTTGGGTTATCGATAAAATTGTTATTTTGTACTTTTCCTTTATATTTATCTGCATATCTTCTTACATTTTCAGCCTATGCTGATATTTTTAGTGTATTATATGAGATAGTGCATGACAGATCTGGATCTGTTCTGATACTGCACACTGCTTTTATCTCATCTTTCTGAGCATTTTTGTTGATCTCTTCCCTCTTCTATAGTCTTCTAACAGTGACACTCATTGTCTTAATTGATTACAGTTTTCTCTTTCCCTTATTGCCTTTTTGTTTTTGTGGTACGACTTTATTTGTTATTAATTTACCTGCACAATAATGTACCTTATTTACTTCTATTATATGGCATGAATATCTATGGACAGCCCTAATTACTGTGTTCATTTCTTTTTTCAAACTCTTATCTAGCTTCAAAGGTAGCCTGTCACCTGCTGGCATTGTGGTGGAATTGACTGCTATTATCATATACCTATGTTATCATTAGTCTGTATTAATCAGCTTACACATGTTGTCAGTCCATTTTTTTGTTTTTTGGTAAATTGTCAACATTAGTATCTCTCTGTGACATAAAGGAGGGGGGTAGAATTCAACAATATACATAACAGAGGTGGGTTAAAGACCATCAGTGACAAGGACATTTTCCCCAAATGCAGTAATAACATATGGATGAAATGGAATCAGTCTCAGTGAGCTATAGATTATGGACAGAACGAAAATATATCTGTAGTATTATTTATAACTAACGTGTAATATCTGTGGTATGTTAATGGAAACCAATGACTTCTTAGGATTTCCATAAGTTGTATGTTCAGTAACTAGTTTACAGAAACCTTTTGATGCTTACTAATATAGTAGTAGTGAACGCATGCAGTCAGATAGAAATATGAGGATGGAACACTGTATATTCTCTGTTGATATGTTGCCATAAGTGCATAACAGTTCATTTTAATATGCTGACTTTTTCTGCACTGTTTCTATATAACTTCCATTATATGTGGTGCATACCATATTATGACAGTTACCTTTGTCATGATGTGTGTCACTGACTGTGATTGTATACAACAGGCAACTGACATTCTTGGAGTACACATGCTCATTCTGTTTGGATGTACATTAACTGTGGAACAGCATTGGTATGGCACGTTGGTTGTGTGTTTGTCCATAACCTTTTATGATATGCACTGCCATGGTTTCAAATCCCACACATGACCTATGCAACTTTTAATAGATTGTACATGTGATGATGTTGTTACTTCTTATATATTATATATTCAGTCATTTTTTTCATACTTATTCTGATTATCTATTCATATTAGTAATACAAATGAAAATGACTGTTTAGCACAGCTTTGCTTTGTAAATGAGATGCGAGATATTCAATTGACATATGCTTGTAACATCATCGTATCAATACTCAAGCCTCCATATAAAGCATAACATTTGCATATCACACTCTCTTGCAGATGCCAATCAGAAGTAGGGAAGACAATTTCCCTCAGAGAGAGAATGAAATTATAATTGAGGTTCCTCTCCAGCATGATTGCAGGCTTCTTGGATGCACAGGCAATACTGTCTGGAGGAATGAAGTGTGAACAGACCTTCCAAACATGATCAATGCTTTGGGCAGTCACAATAGATCCAGTGACGCCTGTCAGTGTTGTTGCTCTGGCATGATTCTTAGTGCAGTTGACAGACTGCTGCTATGAGAGGGTGAGGAATGCCACTGGAGGTCAGCTGTCCTTGCCTCCCCAGATGAGATAACAGTGTTACTGGCCTTAAATCATAACAACAGAACTTATGTTGTCCTCATGCCTAATGCTGACAGGTGTGGATTCTGATTACATCATAGCTGCGGTCCTGTCCTTACTGACTAGTAGTCGCTCAGGTATTTCACCATGTTGGAAAGCAGCCCTGAGACCACTTTCCCTTCATATTGCAACATCAGGGTCACTACCAGAGTGTGTCACCATGATATTAGTAATGAGGGATCTGCTGAGCACACCACCTGACATCCCTTTCTTTTATTGTACAGTTCTGTATCAGGTACAGCATGTGCTTTAAATGGAAAGTGGGTCCAGTCTATTGCACCGAGGATGCAGTAGAAATTAGCTATAGCACAAAATTGTTGCATAGCAGTTCTTTAATCCATGCACTGCTGCTGGGAAGTGGATGTAATCATCCATCTTGGTGCACATTGCTTCCAGGAAATGCAAGAGAATTTGAAAGGCAGCTGCCTGGGATACTCCAATGGCATCTTCCTAACGCTTCTGAAATGTTCCAGGGGCCAGTATACTTGGACTCAGAGAAAGTTTTGTTAGCGAGTGTAAAAGTAAAAATAAATAAATAAAACTGTGTGTGTGTGTGTGTGTGTGTGTGTGTGTGTGTGTGTGTGTGTGTGTGTGTGTGTGTGTGTGTGTGTGTGTACGTGTGAGTCTGTGCATGTTTGTGTGTGTGTGTGTGTGTTTGTACAAATGTGTAGAGTGAAAGCGATTGAGCAGTGGCAGCAGTTAAGCAGTTTCATACCTCTTGATGTCTTGGCACTAGATAGAAATTGCAAAGTTGCTCAAACAGCAGGATTTGTGTTAGTATGCATGTTCTGCTTGACAACTGTGTTTCAGGGTGGGGGGGGCAAGATTGATCCAGCAGTGGCAGCAGCAGTTAAGAGGTCTGCATACCTCTCGACCTCTTAACTAGAGTGATCCTTAGGGAGAATGTTTCATTTGATGTCAGTGAAGTGCTTGGGCTGACATGGACAAACTGCTGAAGGTGTCTTTGGGGAATGTTTCATTTGGCATTAGTAAGTGCTTGTGCATATATGGAGAAACTACTGAGGGGATCATTGGGTGGGAATGTTCCATTTGGTGTTGGAGAAGTGCTTGGTTGGACATACATGGAAAAAGTAATGAAAGGATCACGGGAGAAAAGTTTGATTTGGTGTTAGTGAAGTACTTGTGCAGATATGGACAAACTACTAAAAAGGGTCATGGGGAAATGTTTCTTTTGGTGTCAGTAAAAGTGCTTGTTCAGACATGCACATACTACTGAAATGATCATTGGGCAAGTGTTTAATTTGGTGCCAGTAAATGACTTCAGCAATAATGGACCGACTACAGAAGGGTTCATTTGAGGAAATTATTCATTCTGTCATCGCTGGTCTGTGCTGACATTTTGTGGGGAAATGATTCATTTGGTGTCAATGATATTCTTGCGCAGACACAGAACTTACTGAAAGGATTTGTTTGGGGAGATGTTCCTTTTGGTGTCAGTAAAGTGCATGGAGAAGCTAATGAAGGGATCATTGGGGGAGATGTTCTGCTTGGTATCAGCAAAGTTCTTGTGCAGAAATAGGCAAACTACTGAGGGGATTTTTGGGGGAAATGTTTCATTTGGTGTCAGTAAAATGCTTTTGCAGGCATGGGCAAACTGTGAAATGGTTTGCTGGGGTAATTATTTCATCTGATGCTTGTGAAGTGATTGGCCCTACACAGACAAACTACTGAATGTGTATTTGGGAGAAGTGGTTCATTTGATCTTAGCAAAAGTGCTTGTCCTGGGATCATTGGGTGGAGTGTTCGACTTCATGACAGTTGACTGTTTATGGAGACATGGAAAAATGACTCAAGGGATCAGTGGGGGAAATGTTTCATTCGGTGCAAGTAAAGTGCTTGTACAAGCAAGGACAAACTGCTAAATGGATCACTGTTAAATGTTTCATTTGGCATCAATGCAGTGCTAAAGCCTGCTTTAGATCACTTATTGACTGTGCTGCACCTGTATCAGGGGATTATGAATGAAAACACTATTTTACTTAGCTTATTGTGGAAAATCAGAAGCTTCATATTAGCTACATGCTAATTTATATCCGAAATAGCACAGACATGAAGTAATCAGCATTATCACCTTGCATTATTTATGTCTCCAGTTCATTTCTAAATGGTGGAACTTTATCTGATTCTGTACAATCTGCCTGTGAATTTTGATACTGCATTTCCTCCCACATCCAGTGATGTAATGTGCAGTGAAATTACACTTCCTGACTTACTCTTTATTGTATTGTGTCCATGTGTCTGGCAGTTCATTGGAAGCCTGTTGAGGATAAGCTCCAAATCGACTATGCCTTTGCAATAAGACTAAGTGGGTAATTTAGGAAATAATAAATGGTTGTTGGCGGTGTGGCATGTCTGACCACCTCTCCGTACACAAAGCATCACTGTTGGCTTACAGTATAATTTTTTTTTTCCACAGGCAACATGATTTGGGGGAGTCTTAGGAAAATATATTTATTTATTTACTGACATTTCTTTACCCAGGAAAGTCCTACTGGGGCAGAAACCCAGTTTCAATGGAGGCCCAGGGAGAAAAGCTCCACATAAAGAACAGAATTTTTGACAATATACAGTATACATTACACATACAGTTTAGTTTAACATATTATAAAGAATGAGAAGAAATGCAATAGCTAAAAGCATTATTACATAAGATAAACAGACATTATGCACACAGTTTGGTACATCATATTACAATATAAAATGAGAAAATGTACAATGTGTCAAAGTATTGTTATGTAAGTTAAATAGACATGGTATAGCTTAGCTATGAAAGAGTATTAATTTGGGGTTAGGGTCTGTCAGGGATACATGATAAAGGTAACAGTAAGAAGATAGGTGAATTTGTGTAGGTAAAGTTGTATGTTTAAAGAATGTGAGGGGGTTTAGCTTTCTGTTTAGGATGACAGAGATGGAGGGAGAGAGGATACAATAATAGAGAGAGATGAGATGTAGAGAGGGTAGGTAAGGAATAGTAGACTAGAGACAAGAGTGATGTTTAGAGACTAGGTAGGCTACAGCAGAGAGATGTAGAGAGGATAGGTAAGGAGTACGAGAGATGTTTAGAGACTAGGTAGGCTACAGCAGAGATGTATAGAGGCTAGGTAAGGAGTACGAGAGATGTTTAGAGACTAGGTAGGCTACAGCAGAGAGATGTATATAGGCTAGGTAAGGAGTACGAGAGATGTTTAGAGACTAGGTAGGCTACAGCAGAGAGATGTATAGAGGCTAGGTAAGAGTCTGAGAGATGTTTAGAGACTAGGTAGGCTACAGCAGAGAGATGTATATAGGCTAGGTAAGGAGTCAGAGATGTTTAGAGACTAGGTAGGCTACAGCAGAGAGATGTAGAGAGGATAGGTAAGGAGTACGAGAGATGTTTAGAGACTAGGTAGGCTACAGCAGAGAGATGTATAGAGGCTAGGTAAGGAGTACGAGAGATGTTTAGAGACTAGGTAGGCTACAGCAGAGAGATGTATATAGGCTAGGTAAGGAGCACGAGAGATGTTTAGAGACTAGGTAGGCTACAGCAGAGAGATGTATAGAGGCTAGGTAAGGAGTACGAGAGATGTTTAGAGACTAGGTAGGCTACAGCAGAGAGATGTATATAGGCTAGGTAAGGAGTACGAGAGATGTTTAGAGACTAGGTAGGCTACAGCAGAGAGATGTATAGAGGCTAGGTAAGGAGTACGAGAGATGTTTAGAGACTAGGTAGGCTACAGCAGAGAGATGTATAGAGGCTAGGTAAGGAGTATGAGAGATGTTTAGAGACTAGGTAGGCTACAGCAGAGAGATGTATAGAGGATAGGTAAGGAGTACGAGAGATGTTTAGAGACTAGGTAGGCTACAGCAGAGAGATGTATAGAGGCTAGGTAAGGAGTACGAGAGATGTTTAGAGGTGAGGTAAGGAGAATGTGAAAAATATAGGAAAGATGTAGTTTGAGATGTAGGGCCTGGTGGAGATGAGAGGTGAGCAATAGGTCATCAGTTACGGGAGAAAGATGCAAAGAAAATAGGTAGAGGGTTAGGGGAGTAGTTTGGCACCAAGGATAGTGGGAGGTAGTAAGAGAAATGAGAAGGTATGGGAAGAGAGGTAGCAATATACTTAGGATGAAGATATAGGAAAAGAAGTATGTTAGTCTTTGGAAGAGCAACAGAGACAGATGTGGGTGTTGCAAAGGTGATTTTTTTAGAGTGAGTTTGAAGGTCCTTAAGGAGTCTAAGGTTGTGATATTTAGGGGTAGGGTGTTCCGTTGTTTATCAATGCAGAAAGAGTAGAGTTTTATACCAGCTCTTTTATGAGGCATATATATGAAAATAAATAGCGTTAGGTAAACTGTAAGTTATGGTCGTTAAGGTGCTGGTGAACATTTTTATCCTAGTCCCACACTGGATTCATTATCCAGGCATCCTCCAATTCATAGGTAAGTACAAGGTGAGCAGTTAGAATAAAAGGAGATGAGATAACAGTGGTGATGTATAACAAATGTAGAGGAAAGTCCCCAGGAATGGATGTTATTCCTGTGGAAGTTTGTAAGTTAGAAGGGAAAAAACTGATAAAGATCTGGAAGATTTTGTTTAAAAGTATTTTAAGAGAAGAACATCATCATCCTGGAAGAAAGCGGTGGCAACTGTAGTATCTAAAGAGGGCAAAGATCCATCGGATCCAGTTTATACAGGCCAATTTCAATACTGAACCACGATTATGAAGTGTTTGCCTATAATGGCTAAAAATGACAAAAGTGATTCGAAAATTCATAGATAAGGATCAGTGCAGTTTTGTGGAGGGGAGGCAAACTTTTAACATTAACAGAACACTGATGATCCAGAGGGAAGCAGAATATAAGAAAATAACACTGTTGTTGGCCTGGATGCAGAGAAAGCATTTTACAGAGTAGGCTGTGTCGTGAGGAGCCGAGCAATGGAAGCATTTTCATTCCCTGATTTATTTTATTTTATTTATTTTACATTTGTTGACCGGGCTAGTCTAGCTGGATACATATCCTTTTTCAGTAGAGGCCCGGGGAGAAAAGCTCCCAATTATAAGAACAATTAAGCACTACAATTTGATAGAAATCTTACATTGTAAAGAATAACAAAACAGTAAAACAAACATTATATATATGCTTGTATAGACAAATCATAGGTTGAATAGGTCAGAAAACATAGGTAGATAAGGAGGAAGTAAATTGACTGATAATAGTTTGTGAGAGAGAAAAGAGTAGGAAGATGTGATAAAATCTGATAAAATTATAAGGCTGATCTTCAGCTGTCTCCCCTGGGCTTCAGACTTCTGACTTCTGGCAAAGGCTCTTGCCTCCCCCATAGTGCCTTTTTTAGGCAAAGTCATGAGGACAAAATTACCAACGTGAAAAAATCTTCTAAATGAAATTCAGAGGTCATACTGCTAAACACTAGGAGTCTTAACATGAAACTGAACTCATTGCAAGTATTCCTCACCCCGGAAGATGCTGACATTTATGCAGTCACTGAAACCTGGTTCAAAGCTGCGGAGAGCGCACCAGCCTTAACAGGTTACTTGTCCTACCATACTTTCAGACCCCAAACAGAGGGCTGCAAAGCCAAAGGAGGTGGAGTTTCAATATTTATTAAAGACATACACACCTCCAGGCTGGTCAAACAGTACGACACACAGGAGACACTCCAGGTGCAGTTAACTATTGACAAACCACCTATTCAATTCATAGCTAGCTGCAGACCCCCAACCATGACTCAGGAGGCCTACACAGCCTATCTGGACTTATTTGAGTCCATCAAGATTCAACCTTCTGCCCTGATCCTGGCTGACTTTAACTACCCAACCATAGAGTGGAAGACCTGTTCTAGCTCTAACATGAATGCCCAGAGATTCCTTGACTTCGTCAATGCCAATGCATTGATCAGCTGGTCGACACCCACACAAGAGGTGAAAATGTCCTGGATCTGGTGCTAACCGACTTGAGTAGCCACTGTAGCATCCCTACAGTGTCAGCCTCCTTGGTAAGATCTGTCCACAAAGTAATCACTTTCGAAGTCACCATCTCTCCTGACCCCCCCGTCAGGGTTGAACAAAAAAACTTTTTCCAGAGCTGACTACTACCTCCGTATGAGTAGGTATAAGCAGCTTCACAGCCACCATCTCTTCAGTTGAATCAAGCACTAATGTCCAGACCTACACCAAAGAACTATATGAGCACCTATATAGCTGCATGGACTCAGTAATACCTGACAGGACCAAATCATCTTCCTCAAGGAAGAGTAAACCTGTCTGGTGGACAGCAGCAATAAACAGACTCTATAACAAAAGGAAAATAATTGCTGTCCAAGACCAAGAAGGAGCAGATGCCAAGTTGGAAGCAATCCCCCCTTTGAATAAGCAAATAAGGTCACTGGTGAAATCCACTAAGGCTAACTTTGAGTCCAAATTGGCCACATCCACTAAGGACAACCACAAGGCCTTCTTCACATATGTCCACAATCTGAAAGGTAACTTCCAAATCTGCTCTGAATTGGTGGTCAAGAATACCACATACACAAATGCCATAGATATAGCCAACTGGCTGGCAGACAAATTCAGTGAAAACTTGACCACCCTGTCCCCTCATCAGTAAACCAGAACATCCCCAGCACCTGCCCCCCTCCCCTCATCACCAGGGAGCAGGTTTTTAATGCCCTCTCAAAGACAAAAAATACAGTCTTCATGGGACCTGACAACCTCCTTGGCTTTTTCCTACATGAACTCAGGCAAGAGCTCTCAACACCACTAGGTACCCTATTCAACCAAAGCCTGTGCACCGACTTCATCCCAGCAGAATGGAGGACAACTGTCATCCCTCTGCAGAAAGGTGGAGCGTCCATTGACCCAGGCAATTATAGGCCCATCAGCCTAACTAGCCTGGTCTGCATGGCCATGGAATGCTTTATCATGGACCTTATAAACAAGGACATTGGCAACCTCCAAACACATGATCCTACATGGTTTGGTTTTGTCAAAGGGAGATCATGCATGTTAAACTTGGTCACTTTCTTGAAAACAGTCACCAAAGCCATGGATGAAGGCAAGACAGTGCACACCACCTACCTTGACCTAGCCAAAGTCTTTGACACTATTCCCCACTTGGGCACAATAGATAAACTCTCCCATCTAGGTATCAATCCATATGTTACCAGATGGGTAGCTAACTGGTTTACTGATAGAACACACTCAGTCAAAATAGGAGAAGCCACCTCTAGTAGTAGACCCATAACAAGTGGCGTGCCCCAAGGATTTGTCTTGGGGTCTCTACTGTTTGGGATATACTTTTCCGAGGTGCAAGCCAAATAGTAGAGGCCCCAATACCAATCCTTGGGGCCTCTACTGTTTGGGATATACTTTTCTGAGATGCAAGCCAAAACCAGTGGTCTGTGGCTGACCAGGTTTGCAGATGACTACAGGCTGGGCACGGTCATAAATTCCCCTAGTGATGTGAACATCCTCCAAGAGGGCCTTAACCAGACTAATGACTGGTGCCAGAAGCAATGCCACAAACTGAATGTCAAGAAATGCATCATTATCCCCTTTTGAGAAAATGGTGTCCCCACTAATTATTACATTAATAACAATGTACTAAGTAAGCAGTTAGTCATGAGGGACTTCGGTACCCAGGTTGATAGCAATCTGACATTTGACCACCATGTTGCCTACATTGTACAGGAGGGCTTTCTACATGGCCCACCTCATAAGTAAGGGTATTTCATCCAGGAACAAGGTGGTCATAGCATCCCTGTACTCCTTCCTTATCAGAGCCATTATCGAGTACAACACCCCCTTTGGCATGTACCTTGCCAAGCACATGCAGCAGTTGGAGAGACCACAGAGGTTCCTGACCAGGAAAATCCAGGGTCTCAAACACCTATCCTATACGGATAGGCTAAAAGCCCTGTCCCTCTACTCAGTCTCGTACAGACTGCTGAGAGGTGACCTGTGTCTGTCATACAAGGCAGTCTCAGACTCGATGGAGTTGCTGCATATCCATAAGTCAAACTCCACTCGTGCAACCCACATGCAAGGTCTCAATCTGGTCTGTGACATTAATAGAACTTGTTGGCAAGATAGATTTGTGTTCCAACCACTCCATCTGTGGAATAGACTTCCTGTCCATGTCAAGCAGAGTACCTCATCAGCCCTTTTTAAGGGGAACCCGGATGACTGAATGAGAAACAGAAAATATACCCCTGGGATCCCACCTATGTCCTTACTGGACAGGGATAACAGGTGCTGACTTTGTGGGAACATGGGTGAAATTCTTGGGTAAGCTTATAAGGGCCTCTGGTCCAATAGCCTAGCATCATCCCATGAACCTATGCTTAGGAGGATATATGAAGGATCGGAGATGAAAACTAAAGTCACTGGGGTTCCTCTCTAATAATCAACTGCTTGATCAGAGGATCCAGGCAGGGGTGTCTTCTCTCCCCTTTGCTATTCGCATTATATCTAGACCCACTGGCAAAGAAAATAAGGGACTTAGAAATTAAGGGATATAACTGTTAAGGTAGTCAAGAAAAGTACAGTTTTGTACCTACCATAAATGTAGATGTTCGAAGATCCACATTGCTGCAGTCATAACCTGTGGGTAGTCCGCTGTCCTCGGTCGGCCCGAATACCAAAGTGTTAGGCTGGCGTCGGTCATGGTCGCTCAGATCTGACGTCAGGACGCCATGGTATTAAAGCGCATGACCGACGTCATATCCTCAGTCTTTCTTGCCCCAGATGTCAGAAGGCCCTAAAAAGAAAGGCCATAGCCAAAAACAGAAAAACCTCCAAAACCCATGTACAAACAATATTTACAACCCAAACCACACAACCACTCCAAACTACAGAGGGGAAGGAGGGAGGGTAAATTGGACTGCAGCAATGTGGATCTTCAAACATCTACATTTATGGTAGGTACAAAACTGTACTATGTTCTTCATCTCACATTGCTGCAGTCATAACCTGTGGGTAGAATCCCAAAGCAAAGGTAAAGGGAGGTTGGCAAAATCATAAAGCATTGGGAGCTGCTAACATGCCCTGTAAAACTGCAGTGGCAAACCCAGCCCTAGATTTGGAATAAAGAGGAGATGGTAATGTTTAGAAAAAGTGTGCACTGAACTCCAAGTAGCTGCTTCCAAAATATCTTTAGTAGCTACACCCCTTAAAAAGCAGTAGAAGTGGCAGTAGCCCTAGTGGAATGAGGTCTGATTCCAGCCGGAATCTCCTTACCATGATGAGAATAACAAAAAGCAATACAATGGCCAATCCACTTAGAAATAGTTTGTTTTAAAACAGGTTTCCCCTGAGAGCCCAAAGCAAAAGAAACAAATAACTGTTGAGACTGTCTGAACCCTTTAGTCCTGCTCAAATAATAACGCAACTGCCTGTGAATATCCAAAGTGTGCAAAATTTTCTCCCCTTTATTTTGGGGATCAGCATAAAATGTAGGCAAATGAATAGATTGGTTCAAGGCCACATTTGAAACCACTTTAGGCATAAAAGTAGGGTTAGTACGCAGAGATACTCTATCCTTATGAAAAATCAGGAAGGGTTCAACTGCCATTAGAGCCTGTAATTCAGATACCCTTCTAGCAGACGTAATGGCCAACAAAAAAGCAGTCTTCCAAGACAAAAACTTAAACTCAGATGTAGCTGCAGGTTCAAAAGGAGGTAAAGTGAGTTTTTCCAACACAAAATTGAGATCCCAGGAAGGAGTAGGAGCTCTACGGGGTCTTATGTTCTTTGCCCCTCTAAGAAATTGCTTAAACAAAGGATGAGAGAATAATGGTGGGTCACAGTCATAGTGAGCAGAAATGGCTGCAGCATGAACTTTTACAGAGGAGAAAGACAAACCCTTGTCTAATAATTCTGTAAGATATTGAAGTGAAACACTCAAATTAGGCCTTGAAACATCAAAGCTCTTTGCTTTGCTCCAAATAAAAAATCTCTTCCATTTATCAGCATAAACTTTCCTTGTACTAGGCCTTCTGGCCTCCAAAATGACATTCAAAACTTGTTGAGGAAGCTGCGACCCTCCAGGTTCTAGAACAGAATATGCCAGGCTGTCAGATGCAGGGACTGTATCCTGACATTGAGAAATGATTGCCTGCCTGAGACAAAAGGTGTGGAATTGATGGCAAAGGCCAAGGAGGCTCCGTGCTAAACTCCTCAGCAGAGGGTACCAGTGCTGCCGTGGCCAATCTGGAGCTATTAGAATCATGGAGGGCTTGTCCTGTCTGACCTTCAAGAGCACCTTGGGAAGGAGAGGCAGAGGAGGAAAGGCATAGACGTGAAGATTGTTCCAACTGAATGATAGAGCATCCACTTTCCAAGCTTTTGGATGAAACATCTTTGTGCAAAACTTTGGCAACTGGAAATTTAGTGGAGAAGCGAACAGCTCTATGTCTGGAGTCCCCCAAATCACTGTCAACTGTCGAAATACATGAGGATCCAACTTCCACTGGGTGGGAATCCACCATCTGTCTGCTCAAAACATCCGCTAAGGAGTTCTGTGCTCCTGGCAGAAACCTTGCCTGAAGAGTGAGGTGCAAACTGAGAGCAGTCTCCCACAAAATCATAGCTTGCCTGCAAAGAGTGCAATGGGTTCCCCTTGCTTGTTGATGTACCACATGACAGTTGTGTTGTCTGTTTGAATCAACACTTGTCCTGGGTGAAGTAGATCCTTGAAAGCCATCAATGCAAATTGGACTGCTAACATCTCCTTCAAGTTGATATGCAAATGTTGAAGTCTGGCAGGCCACGTGTCTTGAACCCATTTTCCATTGAGGTGTGCTCCCCAAGCCTTGTCTGAGGCATCTGTCGTTAAGATCTGACTCGCTTCTGGTCGGGTCACAGAGAGTCCCTTGTTTAGGTGACATTCCTGAGCCCACCACAAAAATTCCTTTTGAATGCAAGGTATTATCTGAATGACAGTGTCCAGATCGTGGCAGTGTTGAGTCCATACACTTTTGAGATACCATTGTAGCTTCCTCATATGCAGTTTGGCATTGGGAAGCACCAGAATACAAGATGCCATGAACCCCAAGGCTTGAAGGACTGTCCTTGCAGTCAGCCTGGACCGTAGAGACAATTGTTGGAAGTAAAGTGTAAGATTTCTTTGCTTGTCCGGGGTCAAAACAGCCATCTGAGAGGCTGTATTCAGTCTCACACCCAGAAAGCACATTTCCTGAGAGGGTACTAGACTGGACTTTGTTTCGTTCACAGAATACCCTAGGCACCTTAACACTGCCATAACATACTGTAGATGGTGAAGTAGCTTGTCTTTGTCTTGAGCAAGAATCAGGCAGTCATCCAAATAAGGATAAATTTGTATTCCTCTTAACCTTAAGAAGGCTATCACGGAGCCAGAACCTTTGTGAACACCCTGCAGTAGATAAGCCAAAGGGCAATGCAGAGAACTGATAATGTAAAGTCCCAGCCAAACGCAGGAATCTCCTGCAACTGGGCCTGATAGGAATATGAAGATAAGCCTCTTTGAGATCCAGAGTTATCATCCAGTGATCTTTGCCCAACAGAGGCAGAAGTTGTTGCAAAGTCAACATTTTGAATTTTGGAATGTCCAGGTATGTGTTGAGGATAGATAAATCCAAAATTGGCCTCCAAGTGTTTCCTTTCTTTGGTACAAGAAACAGGCGAGAATAAAATCCTAGGCCCACTTCTGACAGAGGGACCTGCTGTATAGCCCCATTTGAAGAAGTAAAGAAATCTGTTTGTGAGCCTCCACCCTTTGCTGAGGAGGAACGTCTGGCATGCCTTTGAAAGGAGGCAATGTGTGGAAATAAAACTTGTAGCCTCGGTCTATAATGTCCAACACCCATTTGTCCTGGGTGACTAAAAGCCAATTTTGCCTGAAGAGTGCCAACTTTCCTCCCAGAGGAGCTGCCAGACAGGAAGGATCTGGCAGCTGAAGATGCAGGTCATTGGGTCTGTTTACGAAAGGACTGGCCCCTGCCCTCACCTGTAGATTGTGCAGGGGAACTCCACGTTCTAGGCCTGAAAAAACCCTGAGCTCTGCCCCTATCACGTCTAGATCTGCCCCTAGACTGTAAATCAGAAGAAGGGTAAGCCCATCCCTTAGTAGGCCAATTTCTGCTAAACTTAGGGGGCTGCACCTGCAAAAAATCCTTAACAGTCTGCATAGACTTAGCTTTGTCTTCCATTTTCTTCAAGACTGACTCCACAGGAGAACCAAACAAAACTTCAGACTGAAGAGGAGCATCCAAAATTCGAGCTTTAACATGCTCTGACAAGTTCTGATCCTTAAGCCAGGCGTGCCTACGAATAACTGATCCAGTGGCAGCCACCCTGGAAGAAGCCTGTAAAGCATCAAAACCACACTGCAAAGAATGCTTACCCACCTGATCAGAGGCATGAACCAAATCCTGTAATTCCTTACACTCTATGCCCTCTGTCAAAGCATCTACCTTAGACTTTAACTGAGTAAGGAGAAAATTCTGGTACTTCAACATATGAAACTGGCAATTCAAAGCCCTCATTGCTAGAGTGGAAGAGGTATACACTTTTTTACCCCACCTATCCAAAGCTCTAGAATCTTTATCCATAGGAACTGGATTCTTTACAACAGAAGCCCTGACACCCTTAGGTCCCTGGCTAATAGTTTCTGGGTCAGCCCTTGGGCTCTTATACAGATATTTATGAGCCTCTGGCACTCTGTAATACCTATCTGGTTTAACCGGTGCAGGAGGCAAAGAGTCTGGATTAAGGGAAGCCTCAGAGAAAACATCCTGAACAACATCCAAAACAGGAGGTATAGCCAAGGGCCGATGTTGTGGTAAAAACAAAAATTCCCTAAGCCTCTTTCGGGAATCTGAGAAATCCTGACCTTCCTATTTAAAATGCTCCCTCATAGAATGCAGGGTTTCTGAAAAAGAAAAATCCTCTGGAGGAGAAGCAGAAGGACTAGAATCCTCTGCGTCTGAATCAGAATAAGGAGGAAAATCCTGAATGTCTTCAGCCGAAGACTCTAAGTAAGCTGAAGAATGTTCCAAACCTTCCATCTCTGGCTCCACCCTAGGCCTCTTATCTGGAGGGGGCATAGAACCCCTGATTAAGGAAATCAACTCTTCTGCCATTTTTAGCATGTGTTTTTTAGGTACAGAACCTGCAGAACTAGGACTGACACCAGAGGAAGACAAACCAGGCCTGACCTTGGAAGGTACCTTAGAGACAGAAGGGGAAGGCCTAACCACCTTATGCAAAGAAGGGAGTACAGCAACCTGAGAGGCCCCCTCAGCCTGACCCGACTCCTGAGAGGCCACATCTTGCAAAATTAACGGCTCCCCCTGAGACTCAGCTGAAACCTCGGCTGGATCCACAGATTCCACCATAGTTTCTAAAGAACCGGCGTCCGGAACGGACGACTCATCCTGCTTGGACTTTAACGATTTTTCCTTGCGCTTCTTAGCGGTAGCGGGCGTCGGAGGATCCGACGGCATATTGTAATAACACCGCTTACCGAAGACAAGCCTAGCGCAATCTAACCTACGTTTAATGGTGCGCTTATTAAATCTAGCACAAAAGCGACACCCGACTACGTCGTGCTCAGGCCCCAAACAAGGAATACAGAGAGAGTGGTAATCCCTATGAGGTATCTGTTTCCCACAAGAAATACAATTATTCACTTTTTCTGACATCCGGAATTAACTGAGGCAAGAAAAGACAAAAATATTCCCCAACGGGGTACTTAGCCCAACTTGGTTTTCGGTCTGAAACTCAGAATACGAAAATTTCAGAACGCCGAAAGGCACTTGCAAACGCTGCTTCTGCTTCGGACCATGCAGCAAGAAAGACTGAGGATATGACGTCGGTCATGCGCTTTAATACCATGGCGTCCTGACGTCAGATCTGAGCGACCATGACCGACGCCAGCCTAACACTTTGGTATTCGGGCCGACCGAGGACAGCGGACTACTCACAGGTCATGACTGCAGCAATGTGAGATGAAGAACATCAGTGAATTTTGGTCAGGACGAAATAAAAGGCAGTGATGCATAACAGAGTGGTGATAAAGCTGCACAGAGTAGCATCAGAAACGAACCGTAGATATGCAGTGCGAGGTATGAAAGCATCACTCATGGGAAGCTCACTGAAACTGTTGAAAAGCAAGTAGAGGAGTCAGTCAAGAGCATGTACTGAGGAAAATATTACAGTTAGCTTTCATTCTTTTACTGCAGTGATAAGAAAGAGAGGTACATGATACAGGTCAAATAAAGTGGTGGTGCTGTCATTTGGCTGTATAATCCCTGCCAGTAGAGACATTTGGATTGCAGCCTGTAAGACTAATAACTAAACTAATGAAACAACAGGCTGCAGCTATACTTGGAAATGCAGAACTCGGCACAAAAAAAATAATAGGTCAAGTGAAACAACAGAAAAAAAATATATAATACTCCTTTGGAGAATAGTACTACCAGACACATCATAAAATGCTTTCATTCTAATTTTGAATTGGAAAAACTGCACAGATTGTTAAAATACATAGAGTAAACAAAACTGACAATGGAATTTAGCAAGATGCAATGCCTGTACTACAAGATGCATTCAGTGTGGATTCCACAGTAGGCATCAAATAACATGAAATGCAAGAAATACAGAACTCCATGTACTAATGCTTGTGAGTTAAATCACACATGCTTTCTACAGAAGTAGCAGCAGGTAATACAATCTATTATTTGATGAAGACAAAAGCCACTGGCTAAGCTAATTAACATCTCAAAAAAGACTGAATAACTATGTTTACTAATCCTTTCCACAGAAACTAGAAGTCAGGTCATTAAAACACTTAGAAGGTAACTTTCTTTGAAAATAACAAGCCACAAGCTAAAATAATGAATGGCTCAACCTAAAAGGTGTTGTGAGTTGGTCAGGAAAAAAAAAGCACTGTGATTAAAAGGCTGAAACTTCCTGTAGATAACCCTCCCCCTATCCCACACAGACAAGTCTCGAGCATGCTCAGAATTACACATTGCTCAAGGTAAACATTGCAGAATGTAAACAAAGAAACACTGGGATTGTCCCTTTAAAGGGACAATCCCAGAGTTTAAAATTCGGGTACACACTAAAGCTGACCAAATCACGCCCACTTTACCGCGTCACTCACATCCCCACCCACGGTGTCCTTTTTCATTTACTTGGCATGGCAGTATTCAATTCCAGTCCTGTTTTTGTTCCCAGTGTCAACTACGCTTTATGTATATGGTCCTATCACGGAATGTCCAGATGTTTGCCTTATACTTAGGTCCGGTTTTCATAAAATTGTGGTTTTCTGCTAAATCAGTCCCAAATCATAACCAAGAAAATAATAGCAAACAATTCAGTTTCCAATTTTATACCCTTCAGAAAATTCATACTAGTGCAAAACTTTTTTTATCAACTTTTAAGTTTGTATGTCCAGATTTCTGGACGGCAGAGGCTAAGATCCTGCTTTACAACTACTCCGAACATTAGTATCGTTCATTGTGGTTTGTTTCTGTAGTAACCGCAATGAACGATAGTTGTAAAAACAAAACATTTACTGTCCGGAGCTGTTGTTTCCCCCCATTATTTTAGGCGTTGTCTGAAAGAGACGAGTGACACACAACAAAGTGCCAACAGCCTCACTTTATTCCAAGATACGAACAACGTAGTAAAAATGTACAGCACAGAGCTCTCTATAACTTTATTCCAAGATACGAACAACGTAGTAAAAATGTACAGCACAGAGCTCTCTATAAATGTACAGCACAGAGCTCTCTAACTTTATTCCAAGATACGAACAACGTAGTAAAAATGTACAGCACAGAGCTCTCTATAACTTTATTCCAAGATACGAACAACGTAGTAAAAATGTACAGCACAGAGCTCTCTATAAATGTACAGCACAGAGCTCTCTAACTTTATTCCAAGATACGAACAACGTAGTAAAAATGTACAGCACAGAGCTCTCTATAACTTTATTCCAAGATACGAACAACGTAGTAAAAATGTACAGCACAGAGCTCTCTATAAATGTACAGCACAGAGCTCTCTAACTTTATTCCAAGATACGAACAACGTAGTAAAAATGTACAGCACAGAGCTCTCTATAACTTTATTCCAAGATACGAACAACGTAGTAAAAATGTACAGCACAGAGCTCTCTATAACTTTATTCCAAGATACGAACGTAGTAAAAATGTACAGCACAGAGCTCTCTATAAATTATAGAGAGCTCTGTGCTGTACATTTTTACTACGTTGTTCGTATCTTGGAATAAAGTTATAGAGAGCTCTGTGCTGTACATTTTTACTACGTTGTTCGTATCTTGGAATAAAGTGAGGCTGTTGGCACTTTGTTGTGTGTCACTCATCTGTTCGAGCTAAGGGGAACTGTAGTCTGCATTTGGGATTGGTTGGATCACCTTGTTGTTTTTTTCTGAAAGAGGCCGAGAGGTTCCTCCAGCTTTGCAACTGTTTTATATTTCAGTGTGTGAGTTTTTAGAGCGATCGTTCATTGCAAAATGAACGCAAAGAACGATCGTTTTGAAAAGAAGACCTTCACTGTCTGGAGCAGTTGTTCCCCCATTTACTTTAGGCTTTGGACTGATTTCTTGCACTAAGATGAATCGGAAAGGGACCATATTGCAGTT